>NC_088400.1:20165710-20213210 GCF_034236695.1 Oncorhynchus nerka
TCTCTCTCTCTCTCTCTCCTCCCGCCCTCCCCACCTCTCTCGCTCTCTCTCTCTCTCCCTCCCGCCCTCCCCACCTCTCTCGCTCCCTCGATCCCTCGCCCTCCCCTCCCTCCCTCCCTCCCTCCCTCTCCCTTCGCTGCAGGGTTTCATTTCTGTCAGAATCAGATGTTTCTCCCTCCCTCCCTCCCTCCCTCCCTCTCCCTTGGCTGCAGGATTTCATTTCTGTCAGAATCAGATGTTTCTCTCTCTCTCCCTCTCCCTCCCTCCCTCTCTCCCTCCCTCCTCCCTCCCTCACTCTCTCTGAAGCTATTCCAAAATGGATCAAAGTGGTAGTGCTCTAGTGATTCCTCCTCTCTAGTCTGAGTCGCGCTCTGACACACAGGCAGGCAGGGGAAACAAAGGCCCCGCTGTAGTAAGCCACAAATAACCTTCTCAAAGCATCACACCAACACACACACATAATACACAAAAAAATGCACCCACAAAGATACATAAATACCCACACAAGCACTAAAAACACAATGCCAGCCTGGAGAGGAGAGCAGTAAGAATGCCTCTTCACCTCCTGTTTTGCCTGTATTGTGAACACAGTAGTGCAGGACACAGGCATGCCCGAATTATCTCCCAATCAAAGCAATGCTCATTGACATCATGTCAAATTAACCTGCTGATATATATATATGCTACTCAGTGTTTTCCTTCCTTTTTTATTTTTCTTATACAGTTGAAGTCGGAAGTTTATATACACCTTAGCCAAATACATTTCAACTCAGTTTTTCACAATTCCTGAAATTTAATCCTAGTAAAAATTCCCTGTGTTGTGTCAGTTAGGATCACCACTTTATTTTAAGAATGTGAAATGTCAGAATAATAGTAGAGAGAATGATTTATTTCAGCTTTTATTTATTTCATCACGTTCCCAGTGGGTCAGAAGTTTACACTCCTTTAGTATTTGGTAGCATTGTCTTTAAATTGTTTAACTTGGGTCAAACGTTTCAGGTAGCCTTCCACAAGCTTCCCGCAATATGTTGGGTGAATTTTGGCCCATTCCTCCTGACAGAGCTGGTGTAACTGAGTCAGGTTTGTAGTCCTCCTTGCTCGCACACACTTTTTCAGTTCTGCCCACACATTTTCTGTAGGCTTGAGGTCAGGGCTTTGTGGTGGCCACTCCAATAACTTGACTTGTTATCAAATCAAAGTGTATTTGTCACGTGAGCTGAATACAACAGGTATAGACCTTACAGTGAAATGTTCTAACCAATAGTGCAAAAAAGGTATTAGGTGAACAATTTATTTTATCTAACTAGGTAAGTCAGTTAAGAACAAGTTCTTATTTTCAACGACAGCCTAGGAACAGTGGGTTAACTGCCTCTTCAGAACAACAGATTTGTACCTTGTCAGTTCGCGGAATTGAACTTGCAACCTTTTAGTTGCTAGTCCACCGCTCTAACCACTAGGCTACCCTGCCGTCCCAACAATAGGTAAGTATAGAAATAAAAACAACAGTAAAAAGACAGTGAAAAACAGTAGCGAGGCTATAAAATAGCGAGGCTACATACAGACACTGGTTAGTCAGGCTGATTAAGCCATTTTGCCACAACCGTGGAAGTATGCTTGGGGTCATTGTCCATTTGGAAGACCAATTTGCAACCAAGTTTTAACTTCCTGACTGATGTCTTGAGATATCCACATCATTTTCCTCCCTCATGAAGCCATCTATTTTGTGAAGTGCACCAGTCCCTCCTGCAGCAAAGCACCCCCACAACATGATGCTGCCACACCCGTGCTTCACGGTTGGGATGGTGTTCTTCAGCTTGCAAGCCTCCCCCTTTTCCTCCAAACATAACGATGGTCATTATGGCCAAACAGTTCTATTTTTATTTCATCAGATCAGAGGACATTTCTCCAAAAGGTAAGATCTTTGTCCCCATGTGCAGTTGCAAACCGTAGTCTGGCTTTTTTATGGCAGTTTTGGAGCAATGGTTTCTTCCTTGCTGAGCGGCCTTTCAGGTTATGTCGATATTGGACTCGTTTCCTCCAGCATCTTCAGAAGGTCCTTTGCTGTTGTTTTGGGATTGATTTGCACTTTTTGCACCAAAGTACGTTCATCTCTAGGAGGCAGATCGCGTCTACTTCCTGAGCGGTATGACGGCTGTGTGGTCCCATGGTGTTTATACTTGCATACTATTGTTTGTACAGGTGAACGTGGTACTTTCAGGCATTTCGAAATTGCTCCCACGGATGAACCAGTCTTGTGGAGGCCAACAATTGTTTTCTGAAGTCTTGGCTGATTTCTTTTGATTTTCTCATGATGTCAAGCAAAGAAGTACTGAGTTTGAAGGTAGGCCTTGAAATAGATCCACAGGTACACCTCCAATTGACTCAAATTATTATCAGAAGTTTCTAAAGCCATGACAATTTTCTGGAATTTTCCAAAATTCCTTGTGTCATGCACAAAGGAGATGTCCTAACCGTCTTGCCAAAACTATAGTTTGTTGGCAAGAAATTTGAGGAGTGGTTGAAAAATGAGTTTTAATGACTCCAACCTAAGTGTATGTAAACTTCCAACTTCAACTGTATATATTTGTACCTCATTTTCATGGTATCCAATCGGTTTATAATCTTGTCCCACTGCTGCAACTGCCGTACAGACTCAGAAGAGGAGAATGTTGAGAGCCCCTGAAACACAATCCAACCAGGCCGCACTGCTTCTTAACACAATGCCCACTTAACCCGTAAGCCAACCTCACCAATGTGTCGGAGGAAACACCGTACACCTGGCGATCGTGTCAGGAAGGACATCCCTGCCGGCCAAACCCTCCCCTAACCCAGACGACACTGGGCCAATTGTGTGCCGCCCCATGGGTCTCCCGGTCGCAGCCGGCTGCGACAGAGCCTGGACTCAAACCCATAATCTCTAGTGGCACAGCTAGCACTGCCTTAGACCACTGCACCATCTCGAGGGGCCTAGTGTTTTCCTTTCTAAAGACAGGCAGTTATTTTAACATTATCCCAAATTGCACCTTATGGGTAAAAACTAGATAGGGAATAGGGTGCTATTTTGGACAAAACCCATCGTTCTTATCCAGCCTGATCTAACATTCAAAGTGTGGGGCCTGATGAGTTCTGCTGCACTAAGGGCTACATGAATACTTCACAGCTTGATTCCAGACTTGGTCCTCAACAGGGGCAGTAACCCATGGATACAGGTTCTGCCAAATTGGCACCCTATTTCCAATGTAGTGCACTACTTTTGACACAGACCCCTATAGCGCCCTACATATTTAATTGGGAGCCATTTAAGACGGAACCGGACTAATCTCCCCTCGTCAGAGACAGTAGTAAAGTATGTCCTAAACTCAATGCACAATAAACAATTAAACAACTGGAAAATGACTGAGCTTGGTTGATTTTCTGTGGTATGAAAAAGTCTGACAAATGAATAGATTTTCAGGCAAATATACATTTCGATCCAACTAGTCTTTAACACTTCGGTGCTTTCTCTAATCTGCTGCTGGTCTTTAACTGGGGCCTGGGGGACTGTGGTGATGCTGCTGGTCTTTAACTGGGGCCTGGGGGACTGTGGTGATGCTGCTGGTCTTTAACTGGGGCCTGGGGGACTGAGGAGATGCTGCTGGTCTTTAACTGGGGCCTGGGGGACTGAGGTGATGCTGCTGGTCTTTAACTGGGGCCTGGGGGACTGTGGTGATGCTGCTGGTCTTTAACTGGGGCCTGGGGACCGTGGTGATGCTGCTGGTATTTAACTGCTGGTCTTTAACTGGAGCCTGGGGGACTGTGGTGATGCTGCTGGTCTTTAACTGGGGACTGGGGTGATGCTGCTGGTCTTTAACTGGGGCCTGGGGGACTGTGGCGATGCAGTTGCCCAGCCCAATTCTGTGCCTTGGAAGCAGTATGAAAACTGAGCTGCTCATTATCACCCATTAGGGCTCTGTGTCTATCTGTTGCAGTGCTGCCACAGTTTGTATAATGAGTGCAGGCAGACAGACGACAGGCGATCCAAGGAATCTGCATGATTCTATTACATTAGACAACCCCCTCAGACAGAGAGACTTGCTTGCTTTGGCAATGTTAACATATGTTTCCCATGCCAATAAAGCCCTTGAATTGAATTGAATTGAGAGAGACAGCGAGAGAGCGAGAGAGAGAGAGAGAGAGAGGTGGCTAACACACACACACACACATACAAAACCTAGGAGGCTCATAGGCCTCACCCCGTTCCATAGACATACATGTCAATTATAAACACTTCCAGAGGACATCCTCCAACCAATCAAAGCTTTTGCAGTATAAACTGACATGTTGTCCATACAATCATAGAATTAGGATCAGAGAATGAACCTAGTGAGTTGTATTGGGATTGTGTCACAGAGCATTATGGTTGTTCTATGCATTGAGAAGCTTGGTGACATTGTTGGATAGAGAGTAAGAGTGACGTGTGATAGTTTCGCTTTTAAAACATTTTTAAATTCAAATGAGTTTTGTCAAATTACAGAAGATGGGGTAGATATATTATAAATTGTTTTCTTGTTTTTTTGTGTCCAGTTAGTGAAATGTATTTACATTTTCTTTGCTAACTTCAGTAGCTCTCTAGCTACCAGCGCCAGAGTGCAGTTTTCTCCCCCAGAATGGTAGAATGGCCAACCCTGCCTGAAAATGTTGTGGTCTTTGTGTTGAAGAACCCCTTTCTTTCTCTGGGTACACAGAAAAGGTGTGAATTAAAAGCGAGGGTCGATCTCTGCCTGAGATCAGTTTCATGAAGAAGGATGAAAAGGTGAGGGCGTTCAATACCAACTGGAATCCAAAAGTATAGCTGGTTAACAGGGAGCCTTTCATCAAGCTGCCTGTTTTGCTGGTCTTGTCTGCTTTTTGGAAAGTCTGAGCCTTGGTGGAAAGGTGGGTACAGCGACCTGAAGAACATCGATCGTTCAGCTAAACGGCAAAACAAAAGCAGGGAATATAAATGCCCACATCAGACTCAAGTTTCTGGGAAAAAGCTGCATCGATCATGACAAAGGTCTGTGTATTCAAACTGTGCAACACAACGATAAAGTAAGAAGAAACAGGGATGGTCTCAAGCTGCTTATTAACACCACTGCGTTTTGGAGCATGAAATAATTTCTTGTCTATGTGTCTGGGTAGAGGAAATCCCCCTCCTAATCTAGTCTAAATATAATTTATATGAACAAACATAAGATAGCGACAGTTTGACAGGGTTTTCATCCCCCTAGGACCAGGAGTTTTTTTAAACCATGTGACCTGATTAGGAAAAGCTGCTCCCATCATAGCCCATATAAACTTTTTACAACTGATTAATCACTGCCACACCTTATAGGGTCCAGAGTTTTCCTGGTTAGGTTAACATATAAGGAAAAACTCCAGGGCCCATGGGGGAAATATGGTGCCACCAGTCTGACAGCTCTGGGACCTATGGTGCCACCAGTCTGACAGCTCTGGGACCTAATGGTGCCACCAGTCTGACAGCTCTGGGACCTAATGGTGCCACCAGTCTGGCTGCTCTGGGACCTATGGTGCCACCAGTCTGACTGCTCTGGGACCTATGTTGCCACCAGTCTAACTGCTCTGGGACCTATGGTGCCACCAGTCTGACAGCTCTGGGACCTATGGTGCCACCAGTCTGACTGCTCTGGGACCTATAGTGCCACCAGTCTGACTGCTCTGGGACTTATGGTGCCACCAGTCTGACTGCTCTGGGACCTATGGTGCCACCAGTCTGACTGCTCTGTGACTTATGGTGCCACCAGTCTGACTGCTCTGGGACCTATGGTGCCACCAGTCTGACTGCTCTGGGACCTATGGTGCCACCAGTCTGACTGCTCTGGGACCTATTGTGCCACCAGTCTGACTGCTCTGGGACCTATGTTGTCACCAGTCTGACTGCTCTGGGATGTATGGTGCCACCAGTCTGACAGCTCTGGGACCTATGGTGCCACCAGTCTGACTGCTCTGGGACCTATGGTGCCACCAGTCTGACTGCTCTGGGACTTTTGGTGCCACCAGTCTGACTGCTCTGGGACCTATGGTGCCACCAGTCTGACTGCTCTGGGACTTATGGTGCCACCAGTCTGACTGCTCTGGGACCTATGGTGCCACCAGTCTGACTGCTCTGGGACCTATGTTGCCACCAGTCTGACTGCTCTGGGACGTATGGTGCCACCAGTCTGACAGCTCTGGGACCTATGGTGCCACCAGTCTGACTGCTCTGGGACCTATGGTGCCACCAGTCTGCCTGCTCTGGGACTTATGGTGCCACCAGTCTGACTGATCTGGGACCTATGGTGCCACCAGTCTGACTGCTCTGGGACTTATGGTGCCACCAGTCTGACTGCTCTGGGACCTATGGTGCCACCAGTCTGACAGCTCTGGGACCTATGGTGCCACCAGTCTGACCACTCTGGGACCTATGGTGCCACCAGTCTGACTGCTCTGAGACCTATGGTGCCACCAGTCTGACTGCTCTGAGACCTATGGTGCCACCAGTCTGACAGCTCTTGGACCTATGGTGCCACCAGTCTGCTTGCAGTTGTCAGTTATCATCAGGTATGTGGATGATCAGGGCTTTATTCAGGAACGTTTCTTGAGCTACTTTGATGTGTCAAGTGGGTGAGATGTGCAGTCTGTGTTTAACTTTATGAATTTTAAGATGTCTGAGTTTAACTTCATAGAGCAACTCGCTGCCCAAACCTACGATGGTGTATCTGCTATTTGTATTTAAAGTTAAGTCCCCTCCTGTTCCCTGATTAAGAGGTGATGACTACTCCACTCCACTACCTTTGTCAACTGTCTCCTGACATGAACTGAAGCCATGTCTCACGTGCCCACTCATCCACTGGCACATTGAATGTTTCCTCGCCAAGCACTGTGGGTCCCACTATCAATTTTCTCTCATGACTGTATTTAGAGTCAATCACATACAGCAACAGAATCATAGTATTACACATCAATGATTTTACTCCTTGCTTGGACTAACTCTTTCTTAGATCTGTTGTCTAACTGTGTAGTGTGTTGTGTTATTGTTTTTTGTCTTCCCAGTCAAATCCTGTCCTGTCCTGAAGTCAAGCCTCTGAACATCTCAACTCATGCCTCATACCCTCATTCAATCGCTGCTGTGGTCCCTTCCCAACACTGTGTAAGTAGCCCTCTCATTCCCATTCCCCATAATATTGTACTATAAATGTCTTTATTAAATGATTTAGGTTAAAATAATTAGTCATTGACAATTTTTGAAAGCATTCTGCGCCTATACCATGGGTCCCCCATCCTCCTGAATTATTCAAGTCACCAGCCTCCACTGATGTGGAACAATGCCAGCCTCATCACACAGTGATGCCAAGCGGTCCTGGCACTGTGCTTGGGCTTTGTTGATCTGTTCTGTGTTTTCAGTCACACAGTGTTAATACTTATATATCAATTACCTCCCAATAGACGCTCTGTCAGCCAGGAATTCAATGTTCTCTCTCTCTCTCTCTCTCTCTGCAGTCCCAGAAAGTGGTAGTAGTGCTAGCAGAGATTGTTCCCTGCGGCTATTCTGATCCATCCAGGCCAATTAGTTGATGTTGATGTGCCTCTCATGCTCTGGGTTATTTTTGCGATGCTGGGAAACAAATGAAGAAATGAACTCAAGCCAAACCCTCTTTAGTACTTATTCAACTCCCTGGCACCCTAAACCCTCTTTAGTACTTATTGAACTTCCTAGCACCCTAAACCCTCTTTAGTACTTATTCAACTCCAAGACATCCTAAACCCTCTTTAGTACTTATTCAGCTCCCTGGCACCCTAAATCCTCTTTAGTACTTATTCAACTCCCTGGCACCCTAAACCCTCTTTAGTACTTATTCAATTCCCTGGCACCCTAAACCCTCTTTAGTACTTATTCAACTCCCTGGCACCCTAAACCCTCTTTAGTACTTATTCAACTTCCTGGC
Source organism: Oncorhynchus nerka (assembly GCF_034236695.1). NCBI lineage: Eukaryota > Metazoa > Chordata > Actinopteri > Salmoniformes > Salmonidae > Oncorhynchus > Oncorhynchus nerka. The sequence continues at coordinate 20,173,675 of NC_088400.1, forward strand.
ACCCTAAACCCTCTTTAGTACTTATTCACCTCCCTGGCACCCTAAACCCTCTTTTAGTACGTATTCAACTCCCTGAGTGCATCCCAAATGGCACACTATTCCCTTTGTAACGCATTGCCTGTTAACAAGGAGAGAGAGGCTAGATAAGCCTAAACCATGTCTAATCCTCGGTGTGTGTGTGTGTGTGTGTGTGTGTGTGTGTGTGTGTGTGTGTGTGTGTGTGTGTGTGTGTGTGTGTGTGTGTGTGTGTGTGTGTGTGTGTGTGTGTGTGTGTGTGTGTGAGAGAGAGAGAGAGAGAGCGTGAGTGTGTGTGAGAGTGTGGGTGAGTGGTGTGGTGGTGGTGGTGGTGGTGGTGGTGGGTGAGTGAGTGAGTGAGTGAGTGAGTGAGTGGTGGTGAGTGAGTGGTGGTGGTGAGTGGTGGTGGTGAGTGGTGGTGGTGAGTGGTGAGTGAGTGAGTGAGTGAGTGAGTGAGTGAGTGAGTGAGTGAGTGAGTGAGTGAGTGAGTGAGTGAGTGAGTGAGTGAGTGAGTGAGTGAGTGAGTGAGTGAGTGAGTGAGGTAAGGGCCCTGGTCAAAGGTAGTGCACTAAGGGAATAGAGTGCCATTTGGGACACACTCCTGCATTTCCCCCCCCTGCTTTCTGTTCCTGTTCTGTTTAATTTTCATCATGTGTGACGCAGCCCAATGTGTTTTAAATGATCTTATGAATGTAATCGATCGATCAGTAGTTACCATCTCGTACTTCTGATTGGGACACCTTCCCAGGCAGTAGCCTGCATAGCTCACAAACTACAATCAGGGCGCCCACTCCGACAAGGTTAATTGACCCACAGTCCCACACGGTGACATGATATCATTGATGTGACGTGCAAATGAGCGATAGAAAACAGATCGTGCAAATGACACTATTCCGGATTTTTTGGTGCGGGCTCCACGTGCCCCCGGCAAGATGCCGCCCTGGGCGGCTGCCATGTCACCTATACTTAAATCCACCACTGCTGGTGGTTGTGTATGGTAGAATAGGGCAGCTGCTGTCTATGGTGGAAGAAGCTAGCTGGCTGAGCCATCTTTAAGCACTATAAATGACCTGAGGAAAGCAGCAATAATATGAGAGTACATTGGGGAAATAAAGCAGCCAGACAGAGGCTTCATTACCACGGCTCACACACACACACTGACAAGCGTAAAAGCAAGTGTGCAGTAGGAATATTTCCTCTTCACACTAGCATGATGACAATTTCAAGCCTGTGAGGCAGAGGTCCTGTCGTGACTGACTAGAGAGAGGAGCTCAGGTACAGAGCCTTCAGAAAGTATTCACACTGTGTTGTGTTACAGCCTGAATTTACACACAATAGCCTGAAATGTTTACAAATTAATTAAAAATGAAAAGCTTAAATGTCTTGAGTCAATAAGTATTCAACCCCTTTGTTATGGCAAGTGTAAATAAGTTCAGGGGTAAACATGTGCTTAACAAGTCACATAATAAGTTGCAATAATAGTGTTGAACAAGATTTTTGAATAACATCTCTGTACCCCACACATACAATTATCCGTAAGGTCCCTCAGTCGAACAGTTAGTTTCAAACACAGATTCAACCACAAAGACCAGGTAGGCTTTCCAATGCCCCACAAAGAAGGACACCTATTGGTACATGGTCACACTTATATTGATCAGACCACAGCTCGACACACCCACCAAACGCTGAGAAGTTCAACACACACACACACACACGCACACACACGCACACACACCCTAATTACTTTCTCTCCATCTCTCATCCCTCCATCCCCCTTCTGCACTCATCCCCTTCTGTCCCTCCCCCTCCCCCTTCACCTCATCCCCTCTACTCATTACCCGTTACCTCCCTTTCCACTCCTCCCTCCCTCCTCTCTCCTCCCCATTTTTCACCTCCACTGTCACATTTTTAATGGCATTGTCATGGCAACGCTCCCTCGCTCTGATTGCAGACGAACAAGCGGAATTCAGATCCAAGGAATCTGGATGATTCTGTTACATAAGAACAACCCCGAGAGGGAGAGAGAGAGAGAGAGAGAGAGAGAGAGAGAGAGAGAGAGAGAGGTACTGTATATAGCCAACCCATATGTGTATTTGACCGTGATGTTGCTCCACTTCCGTTTATCAATTGGAAAATATCAACATCTGCTCCTCTACCAATGAGAGTGTGTGTTATTATGTTTGTTAGCTAACACCTGAGTCAAACCCAGTCTACAACCCGCACATCTCTCTCCCTCCCAAACCCAGTCTACACCCCGCACATCTCTCTCCCTCCCAAACCCAGTCTACACCCCGCACATCTCTCTCCCTCCCAAACCCAGTTTACACCCCGCACATCTCTCTCCCTCCCAAACCCAGTCTACACCCCGCACATCTCTCTCCCTCCCAAACCCAGTTTACACCCCGCACATCTCTCTCCCTCCCAAACCCAGTCTACACCCCGCACATCTCTCTCCCTCCCAAACCCAGTCTACACCCCGCACATCTCTCTCCCTCCCAAACCCAGTCTACACCCCCACACATTTCTCCCTCCCAAACCCAGTCTACACCTCCCCACATCTCTCTCCCTCCCAAACCGAGTCTACACCCCGCACATCTCTCTCTCCCTCCCAAACCCAGTCTACACCCGCACATCTCTCTCTCCCTCCCAAACCCAGTCTACACCCCCCACATCTCTCTCCCTCCCAAACCCAGTCTACACCCCCCATCTCTCTCCCTCCCAAACCCAGTCTACACCCAACACACACATCTCTCTCCTTCCCAAGACCAGTCTACACCCAACACACACATCTCTCTCCCTCCCAAACCCAGTCTACACCCCGCACATCTCTCTCTCTCCCAAACCCAGTCTACACCCGCACATCTCTCTCCCTCCCAAACCCAGTTTACACCCCGCACATCTCTCTCCCTCCCAAACCCAGTCTACACCCCGCACATCTCTCTCCCTCCCAAACCCAGTTTACACCCCGCACATCTCTCTCCCTCCCAAACCCAGTCTACACCCCGCACATCTCTCTCCCTCCCAAACCCAGTCTACACCCCGCACATCTCTCCCTCCCAAACCCAGTCTACACCTCCCCACATCTCTCTCCCTCCCAAACCCAGTTTACACCCCGCACATCTCTCTCCCTCCCAAACCCAGTCTACACCCCGCACATCTCTCTCCCTCCCAAACCCAGTCTACACCCCGCACATCTCTCTCCCTCCCAAACCCAGTCTACACCCCCACACATTTCTCCCTCCCAAACCCAGTCTACACCTCCCCACATCTCTCTCCCTCCCAAACCCAGTCTACACCCCCACATCTCTCTCCCTCCCAAACCCAGTCTACACCCCCACATCTCTCTCCCTCCCAAACCCAGTCTACACCCAACACACACATCTCTCTCCCTCCCAAGACCAGTCTACACCCAACACACACACATCTCTCTCCCTCCCAAACCCAGTCTACACCCCCCACATCTCTCTCCCTCCCAAACCCAGTCTGCACCCCCACATCTCTCTCCCTCCCAAACCCAGTCTACACCCAACACACACACATCTCTCTCCCTCCCAAACCCAGTCTACACCCCCCCACATCTCTCTCCCTCCCAAACCCAGTCTGCACCCCCCACATCTCTCTCCCTCCCAAACCCAGTCTACACCCAACACACACACATCTCTCTCCCTCCCAAACCCAGTATGTCTTGTTGGTGTGGTATGTGACGACTTCAGTCAGCCGACTTCAGACGGGGGGAGGGCTGAAGGAGGGGTTCGCCCAGGGTGCCACTGGCCCAAAATGTTCGGATGCTACAGACAGAAGTTGGCAGATCGGCTGTACCGACTTCAGACGAGTGCCGTGACATACACCAGGGCCAGGGCACACCAGGGCCCTCTATCTGTACTTCAACACCCCCAGGGCCCTCTATCTGTACTTCAACACCCCCAGGGCCCTCTATCTGTACTTCAACACCCCCAGGGCCCTCTATCTGTACTTCAACACCGCCAGGGCCTTCTATCTGTACTTCAACACCCCCAGGGCCCTCTATCTGTACTTCAACACCCCCAGGGCCTTCTATCTGTACTTCAACACCGCCAGGGCCTTCTATCTGTACTTCAACACACCCCCAGGGCCCTCTATCTGTACTTCAACACCGCCAGGGCCTTCTATCTGTACTTCAACACCCCCAGGGCCCTCTATCTGTACTTCAACACCCCCAGGGCCTTCTATCTGTACCTCAACACCCCCAGGGCCCTCTATCTGTACTTCAACACCCCCAGGGCCCTCTATCTGTACTTCAACACCCCCAGGGCCTTCTATCTGTACTCCAACACCACCAGGATGAAAAAGAGAGAAGAGGGGGAGAGTGTGGAGATGGTGTCCCTGTAGGGGCGAGCTGAGGCCAGGCCGAGAGAAAATAATAGAAGAGGAGAGAGGAGGAGAGAGTAGAAAGTAGGAGGGAGTAGGAGAGGAGAGGAGAGGAGAGATCCCATGGGTCTTTTAGAACGTAGGGGGAAAGAAATGATTATTGATCATTGTTATTGTTGATTACATTAATTACATTGATTATTGATAGTTGTTATCAAGCCCCATAAAAACCTGTAAACGTGTAAAGTGTTTCACATGAGTTACTTTGCTGTCACATTTTGAATGCGAGGTTTTGTCTTTAGATTTCTGTGAGATACATCCGAACCATATCAGCTGTGTGATTGCTTCATATCCAAGTAAGAGTGTGCTGATGAAGTTCAGTTGAATACTCCAGTTTCCTCAGTCTATTTGTGTGCATGTCAGAGAGTACTCATTAACTAGAAGCTCTGACCCTCCAGATTATTTTTCTCATTAGTTGTGGGGCATTCCCTGCTAACATTTCAACTACGATTAGCCTTAATATGTATTCTGCTTCCATACTGAAGTCTGCTGTTTCAGAGCGTAGAGAAGGGCCTGTACTCTCTTTGTCTCTGTGCCAGTCACACACACACACCATGTCCCAGCGATATCTCTTCAATAGAAACAAATGAAGACCATCACCAGACACACTAATAAACACACACACACCCACACACAAACACAAACACTGACCCTATTAATCCAGCGCCCCATCGTCAGGGTAACAAGAAACAGACCGTTCCGCAGTGGAACGTCTCACCATGGCAACAGCATAATAACATAACTCAGGAAACATTCTGAATGTGTGTGTGTGTGTGTGTGTGTGTGTGTGTGTGTGTGTGTGTGTGTGTGTGTGTGTGTGTGTGTGTGTGTGTGTGTGTGTGTGTGTGTGTGTGTGTGTGTGTGTGTGTGTGTGTGTGTGTGTGTGTGTGTGTGTGTGTGTGTGTGTGTTTGGCTTTACTCTCCTTGTGGGGACCAGCCCTCAGAAAGATAGTAAACAAGGAAAATTCGGACAAGTGGGGACATTTTGCCGGTCCCCACAGGGAAAAAGCTTTTTTAGGCTTAGGGGTTAGGTTTAGAATTAGTGTTACAATTAGGGTTTGGGGTTAAGGTTGGGTTAGGGTTAGGGTTAGGGGTTAGGTTTAGAATTAGTGTTACAATTAGGGTTAGGGGTTTGGGGTTAAGGTTGGGTTAGGGTTAGGGTTAGGGCTTAGGGAAACTAGGATTTTGAATGGGAATCAATTGTTTAGTCCTTCTTGGATAGTAAAACAAACATGTGTTAGCATGACATATGATATTCATGGTGCTCCTAGTAGAAGTTGATGTGTCTACTTACCTCAGACCTGCCCTGCTCTTCTCCCATGTCAGTCTGGCCAACATCACCATTGATTCAACCTTAACCTCTAAAGCCAGACAGACAGACAGACAGACAGACAGACAGACAGACAGACAGACAGACAGACAGACAGACAGACAGACAGACAGACAGACAGACAGACAGACAGACAGACAGACAGACAGACAGACAGACAGACAGACAGACAGACGGAAAGATGGACGGATAAATGAAGTTTGGACAATGAGGTGATGAGAAGTGTATAGTGTCATACATGCTTTAAATGCCTACAAATAAACACGCTCTCCTCTCCTCTCCTCTCCTCTCCTCTCCTCTCCTCTCCTCTCCTCTCCTCTCCTCTCCTCTCCTCTCCTTCTTGTCCTCCCTCTCCTCTCCTCTCCTCTCCTCTCCTCTCCTCTCCTCTCCTCTCCTCTCCTCTCCTCTCCTCTCCTCTCCTCTCCTTCTTATCCTCCCTCTCCTCTCCTCTCCTCTCATCTCCTCCTCTCCTCTCCTCTCCTCTCCCTCTCCTCTCCTCTCCTCACTCCTCCTCACCTCTCCTCTCCTCTCCTTCTTTCCTCCTCCCTCTCCTCTCCTCTCCTCTCCCTCTCCTCTCCTCTCCTCTCTTCTCTTCTCTTCTCTTCTATTCTCTTCTCTTCTCTTCTCTTCTCTTCTCTTCTCTTCTCTTCTCCTCTCCTCTCCTCTCCTCTCCTCTCCTCTCCTCACCTCTCCTCTCCTCTCCTTGTCCTCGTTCTCCTCTCCTCCCTCTCCTCTCTTTCCTGTCCTCCTTCTCCTCTCCTCTCCTCTCCTCTCTTCTCTTCTCTTCTCTTCTATTCTCTTCTCTTCTCTTCTCTTCTCTTCTCTTCTCTTCTCTTCTCTTCTCTTCTCTTCTCCTCTCCTCTCCTCTCCTCTCCTCACCTCTCCTCTCCTCTCCTTGTCCTCGTTCTCCTCTCCTCCCTCTCCTCTCTTTCCTGTCCTCCTTCTCCTCTCCTCCCTCTCCCTCATCTCCTCCCTCTCCTCTCCTTCTTCTATTCTCCTCTCCTCTCCGCTCCGCTCCTCTCCTCCCTCTCCTCTCCTTCTTGTCCTCCCACTCCTCTCTCCCTCTCCTTCCCTTTTCTGATAACATTCTTGCCACTTCCTTTCTCTTCTTCAAACTTTGCCTTTACTTTTTCTTGGAAGGAATTAGTCCTTGAAGTGTTTATGGTGTCTGTGGGTGCATTTTTCTCCCTGTCTTTCTCCCTGTCCTTCTCTCAGTCCTAATCTCAGTCCTTCCACCTGTCCTTATCTCAGTTCTTCTCCCTGTCCTTCCCCCTGTAATTCGCTATTTTCTTCTCCCTGTCCTTCTCCCTGGGCTTCTCTCAGTCTTCTCCCAGTCTTACTTTCTGTACTCTCTGTACTGTCTGTCCATCTCTCAGTCCTTCTCTCTGTCCACACAGTATTTTACTTCTTCTCTTGAGGTCAGTCAAACAAATACAATCCTCGTACAACCACAAACAAAACACATATGATTTAGATGTATCCAAATTCAAATTCAACAGGCGTACACAGGACCAGTCGGTTTTGGAATTGTGTAATACTGCTAAGCAGTAGGATCTCCACTGTCAGCTCATCTGTTCTCACTTTGTATGACACTGATGCCCCAGTGTGGCCATTCATAGATATTTCACCTTCAACCACTGCTGCCCCAGTGTGGCCATTCATAGACATTTCACGTTCAACCACTGCTGCCCCAGTGTGGCCATTCATAGACATTCCACCTTCAACCACTGATGCCCCAGTGTGGCCATTCACAGACATTCTACCTTCAACCACTGATGCCCCAGTGTGGCCATTCATAGACAATCCACCTTCAACCACTGCTGCCCCAGTGTGGCCATTCATAGACATTTCACCTTCAACCACTGATGCCCCAGTGTGGCCATTCACAGACATTCCACCCTTCAACCACTGATGCCCCAGTGTGGCCATTCACAGACATTCTACCTTCAACCACTGCTGCCCCAGTGTGGCCATTCACAGACATTCTACCTTCAACCACTGATGCCCCAGTGTGGCCATTCATTGACATTTCACCTTCAACCACTGATGCCCCAGTGTGGCCATTCATAGACATTTCACCTTCAACCACTGCTGCCCCAGTGTAGCCATTCACAGACATTCCACCTTCAACCACTGCTGCCCCAGTGTGGCCATTCATAGACATTTCACCTTCAACTACTGCTGTCCCAGTGTGGCCATTCACAGACATTCCACCTTCAACCACTGCTGCCCCAGTGTGGCCATTCACAGACATTCCACCTTCAACCACTGCTGCCCCAGTGTGGCCATTCATAGACATTTCACCTTCAACCACTGCTGCCCCAGTGTGGCCATTCACAGACATTCCACCTTCAACCACTGCTGCCCCAGTGTGGCCATTCATAGACATTCAACCTTCAACCACTGCTGCCCCAGTGTGGCCATTCATAGACATTTCAACTTCAACCACTGCTGCCCCAGTGTGGCCATTCATAGACATTTCAACTTCAACCACTGCTGCCCCAGTGTGGCCATTCATAGACATTTCACCTTCAACCACTGCTGCCCCAGTGTGGCCATTCATAGACATTTCACCTTCAACCACTGCTGCCCCAGTGTGGCCATTCATAGACATTTCACCTTCAACCACTGCTGCCCCAGTGTGGCCATTCATAGACATTTCACCTTCAACCACTGCTGCCCCAGTGTGGCCATTCATAGACATTTCACCTTCAACCACTGCTGCCCCAGTGTGGCCATTCATAGACATTCCACCCTTTTACATGCAACAGACCATGTTGTTTTACCACTCCTGTGAAGCATCATAAATCAGACACGGGGTTCGTTCAGATAAATAACAGACTACTTTAATTAAACATGTTTAGACGTTTGTTATGATCCAAAGACATGCTGCAGGTTCCTTCGGACAGGTCATTTCTATTGGTCAGACTGACCTTTGTGTAGTGAAGCTTTCAGCAATGTTAACATTTATCACACAAAGGTTAATGAGAGAGACTGAACACAGAGTGAAGGTCACAGACGGTTTCCTCTTCCATCTGTCCATCCACACAGACACACACACTCATAAAAACTTTCATAAACTTCAAAACAATCTACACAATGTTCTCAGCTTAGGGAAGCAAGATTTTGGGTCAATTCCATTTCAATTCAATCAATATAAGAAGTAAACTTTCATGCCAATTCCAAATGTTGGTAGGTCTACATGAATGTATAAGTCCATGATTTTGGGGAATGGAATGCAAGTTGAAATGAAGAGTTCATGAAATGATTGGATGAATCTTCAGAGTCAGTCGTGTGGTGTCTGAATTCTGGTTTGTAAATATCATCAAATTATGTTTGCTAATCTATCTCTATGGTCAGAGAAATCCCCATTCCAAGGAAGGACGGGTAGTTGTGGAGTGGATCGAGATCTTCAAGTTCAAATAAAATAAAATCAAATCAACTTTTATTTGTCACATACACATGGTTAGCAGATGTTAATGCGAGTGTAGCGAAATGCTTGTGCTTCTAGTTCCGACAATGCAGTAATAACCAACAAGTAATCTAACTAACTATTCCAAAACTACTGTCTTATACACAGTGTAAGGGGATAAAGAATATGTACATAAGGATATATGAATGAGTGATGGTACAGAGCAGCATAGGCAAGATACAGTAGATGGTATCGAGTACAGTATATACATATGAGATGAGTATGTAAACAAAGTGGCATAGTTAAAGTGGCTAGTGATACATGTATTACATAAGGATGCAGTCGATGATATAGAGTACAGTATATGCGTATACATATGAGATGAATAATGTAGGGTAAGTAACATTATATAAGGTAGCATTGTTAAAAGTGGCTAGTGATATATTTACATCATTTCCCATCAATTCCCATTATTAAAGTGGCTGGAGTTGAGTCAGTGTCAGTGTGTTGGCAGCAGCCACTCAATGTTAGTGGTGGCTGTTTAACAGTCTGATGGCCTTGAGATAGAAGCTGTTTTTCAGTCTCTCGGTCCCAGCTTTGATGCACCTGTACTGACCTCGCCTTCTGGATGATAGCGGGGTGAACAGGCAGTGGCTCGGGTGGTTGTTGTCCTTGATGATCTTTATGGCCTTCCTGTAACATCGGGTGGTGTAGGTGTCCTGGAGGGCAGGTAGTTTGCCCCCGGTGATGCGTTGTGCAGACCTCACTACCCTCTGGAGAGCCTTACGGTTGTGGGCGGAGCAGTTGCCGTACCAGGCGGTGATACAGCCCGCCAGGATGCTCTCGATTGTGCATCTGTAGAAGTTTGTGAGTGCTTTTGGTGACAAGCCGAATTTCTTCAGCCTCCTGAGGTTGAAGAGGCGCTGCTGCGCCTTCTTCACGATGCTGTCTGTGTGAGTGGACCAATTCAGTTTGTCTGTGATGTGTATGCCGAGGAACTTAAAACTTACTACCCTCTCCACTACTCTTCCATCGATGTGGATAGGGGGGTGTTCCCTCTGCTGTTTCCTGAAGTCCACAATCATCTCCTTAGTTTTGTTGACGTTGAGTGTGAGGTTATTTTCCTGACACCACACTCCGAGGGCCCTCACCTCCTCCCTGTAGGCCGTCTCGTCGTTGTTGGTAATCAAGCCTACCACTGTTGTGTCGTCCGCAAATTTGATGATTGAGTTGGAGGCGTGCGTGGCCACGCAGTCGTGGGTGAACAGGGAGTACAGGAGAGGGCTCAGAACACACCCTTGTGGGGCCCCAGTGTTGAGGATCAGCGGGGTGGAGATGTTGTTGCCTACCCTCACCACCTGGGGGCGGCCCGTCAGGAAGTCCAGTACCCAGTTGCACAGGGCGGGGTCGAGACCCAGGGTCTCGAGCTTGATGACGAGCTTGGAGGGTACTATGGTGTTGAATGCCGAGCTGTAGTCGATGAACAGCATTCTCACATAGGTATTCCTCTTGTCCAGGTGGGTTAGGGCAGTGTGCAGTGTGGTTGAGATTGCATCGTCTGTGGACCTATTTGGGCGGTAAGCAAATTGGAGTGGGTCTAGGGTGTCAGGTAGGGTGGAGGTGATATGGTCCTTGACTAGTCTCTCAAAGCACTTCATGATGACGGAAGTGAGTGCTACGGGGCGGTAGTCGTTTAGCTCAGTTACCTTAGCTTTCTTGGGAACAGGAACAATGGTGGCCATCTTGAAGCATGTGGGAACAGCAGACTGGTATAGGGATTGATTGAATATGTCCGTAAACACACCGGCTAGCTGGTCTGCGCATGCTCTGAGGGCGCGGCTGGGGATGCTGTCTGGGCCTGCAGCCTTGCGAGGGTTAACACGTTTAAATGTTTTACTCACCTCGGCTGCAGTGAAGGAGAGTCCGCATGTTTTCGTTGCAGGCCATGTCATTGGCACTGTATTGTCCTCAAAGCGGGCAAAAAAGTTATTTAGTCTGCCTGGGAGCAAGACATCCTGGTCCGTGACTGGGCTGGTTTTCTTCTTGTAGTCCGTGATTGACTGTAGACCCTGCCACATACCTCTTGTGTCTGAGCCGTTGAATTGAGATTCTACATTGTCTCTATACTGACGCTTAGCTTGTTTGATAGCCTTGCGGAGGGAATAGCTGCACTGTTTGTATTCGGTCATGTTACCAGTCACCTTGCCCTGATTAAAAGCAGTGGTTCGCGCTTTCAGTTTCACGCGAATGCTGCCATCAATCCACGGTTTCTGGTTAGGGAATGTTTTAATCGTTGCTATGGGAACGACATCTTCAACGCACGTTCTAATGAACTCGCACACCGAATCAGCGTATTCGTCAATGATGTTATCTAACGCAATACGAAACATATCCCAGTCCACGTGATGGAAGCAGTCTTGGAGTGTGGAATCACCTTGGTCGGACCAGCGTTGGACAGACCTCAGCGTGGGAGCTACTTGTTTTAGTTTCTGTCTGTAGGCAGGGATCAACAAAATGGAGTCGTGGTCAGCTTCTCCGAACGGAGGGCGGGGCAGCGCCTTATATGCGTCGCGGAAGATAGAGTAACAATGATCCAAGGTTTTTCCAGCCCTGGTTGCGCAATCGACATGCTGATACAATTTAGGGCGTCTTGTTTTCAGATTAGCCTTGTTAAAATCCCCAGCTACAATGAATGCAGCCTCAGGATGTGTGGATTCCAGTTTGCAAAGAGTCAAATAAAGATCGTTCAGAGCCATCGATGTGTCTGCTTGGGGGGGAATATATACGGCTGTGATTATAATCGAAGAGAATTCTCTTGGTAGATAATGCGGTCGACATTTGATTGTGAGGAATTCTAAATCAGGTGAACAGAAGGATTTGAGTTCCTGTATGTTTCTTTCATCACACCATGTCTCGTTAGCCATAAGGCATACGCCCCCGCCCCTCTTCTTACCAGAAAGATGTTTGTTTCTGTCGGCGCGATGCGTGGAGAAACCCGCTGGCTGCACCGCCTCCGATAGCGTCTCTCCAGTGAGCCATGTTTCCGTGAAGCAAAGAACGTTACAGTCTCTGATGTCCCTCTGGAATGCTACCCTTGCTCGGATTTCATCAACCTTGTTATCAAGAGACTGGACATTGGCGAGAAGAATGCTAGGGAGTGGTGCACGATGTGCCCGTCTCCGGAGTCTGACCAGAAGACCGCCACGTTTCCCTCTTTTACGGAATCGGTTTTTTTGTTGTTTTTTTGGGGTCGCCGACTGAGATCCATTCCGTTGTCCTGGTTGAAAGGCAGAAGACAGGATCCGCGTTGCGAAAATCATATTCTTGGTTGTACTGATGGTGAGTTGACGCTGATCTTATATTCAGTAGTTCTTCTCGACTGTATGTAATGAAACCTAAGATGACCTGGGGTACTAATGTAAGAAATAACACGTAAAAAAACAAGAAACTGCATAGTTTCCTAGGAACGCGAAGCGAGGCGGCCATCTCTGTCGGCGCCTGAAATCGGAGGAGGCTACATCACTAAGGACTGATCCATACTCACCGGCAGTCGTGAAGAGGGCAAGATCAGCGTATCTTACTGTTCTTGACCAGAAAATGCTACAGAGGGTGATGCAGACAGCCTAGTACATCACTGGGGCAGGGCTCCTTGCCAACCAGGAACTCTATATCAGGGTCTAGCTCCCTGCCAACCAGGAACTCTATATCAGGGTCTAGCTCCCTGCCAACCAGGAACTCTATATCAGGGTCTAGCTCCCTGCCAACCAGGAACGGAACTCTATATCAGGGCCTAGCTCCCTGACAACCAGGAATTCTATATCAGGGCCTAGCTCCCTGCCAACCAGGAACTCTATATCAGGCTCTAGCTCCCTGCCAACCAGGAACTCTATATCAGGGTCTAGCTCCCTGCCAACCAGGAACTCTATATCAGGCTCTAGCTCCCTGCCAACCAGGAACTTTATAGCAGGGTCTAGCTCCCTGCCAACCAGGAAATCTATATCAGGGCCTATCTCCCTGCCAACCAGGATCTCTATCTCAGGGCCTAGCTCCCTGCCAACCAGGAACTCTATATCAGGCTCTAGCTCCCTGCCAACCAGGAACTCTATATCAGGGTCTAGCTCCCTGCCAACCAGGAACTCTATATCAGGGTCTAGTTCCCTGCCAACCAGGAACTCTATATCAGAGTCTAGCTCCCTGCTAACCAGGAACTCTATATCAGGCTCTAGCTCCCTGCCAACCAGGAACTCTATATCAGGGTCTAGCCCCCTGCCAACCAGGAACGGAACTCTATATCAGGGCCTAGCTCCCTGACAACCAGGAATTCTATATCAGGGTCTAGCTCCCTGCCAACCAGGAACTCTATATCAGGGCCTAGCTCCCTGCCAACCAGGAACTCTATATCAGGGTCTAGCTCCCTGCCAACCAGGAACTCTATATCAGGGTCTAGCTCCCTGCCAACCAGGAACTCTATATCAGGGTCTAGCCCCCTGCCAACCAGGAACGGAACTCTATATCAGGGCCTAGCTCCCTGACAACCAGGAATTCTATATCAGGGCCTAGCTCCCTGCCAACCAGGAACTCTATATCAGGGTCTAGCTCCCTGCCAACCAGGAACTCTATATCAGGGTCTAGCTCCCTGCCAACCAGGAACTCTATATCAGGCTCTAGCTCCCTGCCAACCAGGAACACTATACAAAATGGAGTCGTGGTCAGCTTTTCCGAAAGGGGGGCGGGGCAGGGCCTTATATGCGTCGCGGAAGTTAGAGTGACAATGATCCAAGGTTTTTCCACCACTGGTTGCGCAATCGATATGCTAATAAAATTTAGGGAGTCTTGTTTTCAGATTAGCCTTGTTAAAATCCCCAGCTACAATGAATGCAGCCTCCGGATAAATGGATTCCAGTTTGCAAAGAGTCAAATAAAGTTCGTTCAGAGCCATCGATGTGTCTGCTTGGGGGGGGATATATACGGCTGTGATTAATCCGAAGAGAATTCTCTTGGTAGATAATGCGGTCTACATTTGATTGTGAGGAATTCTAAATCAGGTGAACAGAAGGATTTGAGTTCCTGTATGTTTCTTTCATCACACCATGTCTCGTTAGCCATAAGGCATACGCCCCCGCCCCTCTTCTTACCAGAAAGATGTTTGTTCCTGTCGGCGCGATGCGTGGAGAAACCCGCTGGCTGCACCGCCTCCGATAGCGTCTCTCCAGTGAGCCATGTTTCCGTGAAGCAAAGAACGTTACAGTCTCTGATGTCCCTCTGGAATGCTACCCTTGCTCGGATTTCATCAACCATGTTGTCAAGAGACTGGACATTGGCGAGAAGAATGCTAGGGAGTGGTGCACGATGTGCCCGTCTCCGGAGTCTGACCATAAGACCGCCTCGTTTCCCTCTTTTTCGGAGTCGTTTTTTTGGGTCGCTGCATGGGATCCATTCCGTTGTCCTGTTTGAAAGGCAGAACACAGGATCCGCGTCGCGAAAAACATATTCTTGGTCGTACTGATGGTGAGTTGACGCTGATCTTATATTCAGTAGTTCTTCTTGACTGTATGTAATGAAACCTAAGATGACCTGGGGTACTAATGTAAGAAATAACACGTAAAAAAACAAAAAACTGCATAGATTCCTAGGAACGCGAAGCGAGGCGGCCATCTCTGTTGGCGCCGGAACTCTATATCAGGGTCTAGCTCCCTGCCAACCAGGAACTCTATATCAGGGTCTATCTTCCTGCCAACCAGGAACTCTATATCAGGCTCTAGCTCCCTGCCAACCAGGAACTCTAAATCAGGGTCTACCTCCCTGCCAACCAAGAACTCTATATCAGGCTCTAGCTCCCTGCCAAGCAGGAACTCTATATCAGGGTCTAGCTCCCTGCCAACCAGGAACTCTATATCAGGCTCTAGCTCCCTGCCAACCAGGAACTCTATATCGGGCTCTAGCTCCCTGCCAACCAGGAACTCTAAATCAGGGTCTAGCTCCCTGCCAACCAGGAACTCTATATCCGGTCTAGCTCCCTGCCAAGCAGGAACTCTATATCAGGGTCTAGCTCCCTGCCAACCAGGAACTCTATATCAGGCTCTAGCTCCCTGCCAACCAGGAACTCTATATCAGGCTCTAGCTCCCTGCCAACCAGGGACTCTATATCAGGGTCTACCTCCCTGCCAACCAGGAACTCTATATCAGGGTCTAGCTCCCTGCCAAGCAGGAACTCTATATCAGGGCCTAGCTCCCTGCCAACCAGGAACTCTATATCAGGGCCTATCTCCCTGCCAACCAGGAACTCTATATCAGGCTCTAGCTCCCTGCCAACCAGGAACTCTATATCAGGGTCTAGCTCCCTGCCAACCAGGAAGTCTATATCAGGGTCTAGCTCCCTGCCAACCAGGAACTCTATATCAGGGCCGAGCTCCCTGCCAACCAGGAACTCTATATCACACAGTCAGAGGAAGGGACGAAAAAGTGGCAAAGACTCTAGCCACCCAGCCATAGACTGTTCACTTTGCTGCCGTCCAGCATCGGCTCTCAGAACAACAGGCTCCGAGACAGCTTCTACCCTCAAGCCATATGACTGCTAAATAGCCAGACTGCTAAATAGTCAATTAATGGTACCTGGACTATCTGCACTGACTATATTGCACTGATCCTACGCACACTGATTAGACAGTATATACACACCATATACACACTCACTAGACAGTATATATACACCATATAGACACTCACTAGACAGTATATACACACCATATACACACTCACTAGACAGTATATACACAGTCACTAGACAGTATATACACACCATATAGACACTCACTAGACAGCATATAGACACCATGTACACAGTCACTAGACAGTATATACACACCATATAGACACTCACTAGACAGTATATTCACATCATATAGACACTCACTAGACAGTATATACACACCATATACACACTCACTAGACAGCATATACACACCATATAGACACTCACTAGACCGTATATACACACCATATACACACTCACTAGACAGTATATATACACCATATACACACTCACTAGACAGTATATATACACCATATACACACTCACTAGACAGTATATATACACCATATACACACTCACTAGACAGTATATACACACCATATACACACTCACTAGACAGTATATACACACCATATACACACTCACTAAACAGTATATACACACCATATACACACTCACTAGACAGTATATACACAGTCACTAGACAGTATATACACACCATATAGACACTCACTAGACAGCATATAGACACCATGTACACAGTCACTAGACAGTATATACACACCATATAGACACTCACTAGACAGTATATTCACATCATATAGACACTCACTAGACAGTATATACACACCATATACACACTCACTAGACAGCATATACACACCATATAGACACTCATTAGACCGTATATACACACCATATACACACTCACTAGACAGTATATATACACCATATACACACTCACTAGACAGTATATATACACCATATACACACTCACTAGACAGTATATATACACCATATACACACTCACTAGACAGTATATACACACCATATACACACTCACTAGACAGTATATACACACCATATACACACTCACTAGACAGTATATACACACCATATACACACTCACTAGACAGTATATACACACCATATACACACTCACTAGACAGTATATACACACCATATACACACTCACTAGACAGTATATACACACCATATACACACTCACTAGACAGTATATACACACCATATACACACTCACTAGACAGTATATACACACCATATACACACTCACTAGACAGTATATACACACCATATACACACTCACTAGACAGTATATATAAACCATATACACACTCACTAGACAGTATATATACACCATATACACACTCACTAGACAGTATATATACACCATATACACACTCACTAGACAGTATATACACACCATATACACACTCACTAGACAGTATATACACACCATATACACACTCACTAGACAGTATATACACACCATATACACACTCACTAGACAGTATATACACACCATATACACACTCACTAGACAGTATATACACACCATATACACACTCACTAGACAGTATATACACACCATATACACACTCACTAGACAGTATATACACACCATATACACACTCACTAGACAGTATATACACACCATATACACACTCACTAGACAGTATATACACACCATATACACACTCACTAGACAGTATATACACACCATATACACACTCACTAGACAGTATATACACACCATATACACACTCACTAGACAGTATATACACACCATTTTTATTTTTTTATTTTTTTTATTTCACCTTTATTTAACCAGGTAGGCTAGTTGAGAACACCTTTATTTAACCAGGTAGGCTAGTTGAGAACACCTTTATTTAACCAGGTAGGCTAGTTGAGAACACCTTTATTTAACCAGGTAGGCTAGTTGAGAACACCTTTATTTAACCAGGTAGGCTAGTTGAGAACACCTTTATTTAACCAGGTAGGCTAGTTGAGAACACCTTTATTTAACCAGGTAGGCTAGTTGAGAACACCTTTATTTAACCAGGTAGGCTAGTTGAGAACACCTTTATTTAACCAGGTAGGCTAGTTGAGAACACCTTTATTTAACCAGGTAGGCTAGTTGAGAACACCTTTATTTAACCAGGTAGGCTAGTTGAGAACACCTTTATTTAACCAGGTAGGCTAGTTGAGAACACCTTTATTTAACCAGGTAGGCTAGTTGAGAACACCTTTATTTAACCAGGTAGGCTAGTTGAGAACACGTTCTCATTTGCAACTGCGACCTGGCCAAGATAAAGCATAGCAGCGTGAACAGACAACACAGAGTTACACATGGAGTAAACAATTAACAAGTCAATAACACAGTAGAAAAAAAGGGGAGTCTATATACAATGTGTGCAAAAGGCATGAGGAGGTAGTCGAATAATTACAATATTGCAGATTAACACTGGAGTGACAAATGATCAGATGATCATGTACAGGTAGAGATATTGGTGTGCAAAAGAGCAGAAAAGTAAATAAATAAAAACTGTGGGGATAAGGTAGGTGAAAATGGGTGGGCTGTTTACCAATAGATTATGTACAGCTGCAGCGATCGGTTAGCTGCTCAGATAGCAGATGTTTGAAGTTGGTGAGGGAGATAAAAGTCTCCAACTTCAACGATTTTTGCAATTCGTTCCAGTCACAGGCAGCAGAGTACTGGAACGAAAGGCGGCCGAATGAGGTGTTGGCTTTAGGGATGATCAGTGAGATACACCTGCTGGAGCGCGTGCTACGGATGGGTGTTGCCATCGTGACCAGTGAACTGAGATAAGGCAGAGCTTTACCTTGTAGATGACCTGGAGCCAGTGGGTCTGGCGATGAATATGTAGCGAGGGCCAGCCGACTAGAGCATACAAGTCGCAGTGGTGGGTAGTATAAGGTGCTTTAGTGACAAAACGGATGGCACTGTGATAAACTGCATCCAGTTTGCTGAGTAGAGTGTTGGAAGCAATTTTGTAGATGACATCGCCGAAGTCGAGGATCGGTAGGATAGTCAGTTTTACTAGGGTAAGCTTGGCAGCGTGAGTGAAGGAGGCTTTGTTGCGGAATAGAAAGCCGACTCTTGATTTGATTTTCGATTGGAGATGTTTGATATGGGTCTGGAAGGAGAGTTTGCAGTCTAGCCAGACACCTAGATACTTATAGGTGTCCACATATTCAAGGTCGGAAGCATCCAGTGTGGTGATGCTAGTCGGGCATGCGGGTGCAGGCAGCGATCGGTTGAAAAGCATGCATTTGGTTTTACTAGCGTTTATACACACTTACTAGGCAGTATTATCATGACATTGGCCTGGGGGGTAGGTTTATGACAATCATAAATACCTCTTCACCCCTTTTTCCTCTCTCTACCCTACTGATGTTACATTTGCAAACCCCTTGGTTAACGTAGAGATTCTGGGAACATCAGAAGGTGGGGGGAAATTAACTATATTCTGCGAATCCGACCAATTGAACATATGCGGTGGTACTTAATGAATATGATGTCAGTGTGGTTGTCATCTGAGACATTCTCATCAATGATAAGATGACATAAACTCTGCAGTGGAAAGTCTACACATCAGAGTTATCGGATTCACATGAAATTGTTGTTCAATTTAAATGTTTGAATATGAAATTATTCGTGATGGGATGAAATGTGATTTTAGCTTCTAAAATGTGAGATTTGGGTTTTCATAAGGTTAGGGCCCTGCTCAATCAGTGGCCCGCCCTGTGAAGGTACATGGGCTATAAAACTTTTCAAACACACCCTCCTCTCCCTTCCTATATAAGCCCTTGACGACATTGTAACCTCCTGTTCCGAAGACGTGAGGACGACGGTCCTATGTCAGAATGGTTCAGATAATAACTACAGAACGAAGCCAACATCGGCGTGAGCTTTGGTTGCGAATGGTATGAACTTTGAACTCTTATTCACTACAGAAGTGATACCTCCTAGCCATTGAGTTAGCAAACGCAGGTTAGGAAGGAACAGACAGAGTATCCTGTCTACCACGCTACGACGTTACTACAACGTATACAATTTACCAGCAGAGACATTCTTCAAAAGACAAAGGACTCGGTTGGGCAACACAGCCTTCCATCTACCACCAACCTACCGAAGAGCAGATCAGAGTAAATATTGGTTGCATTTTCCTTTTCCAAATGGGCGGTAATTTAGAATGCATAAAATACTGTATTTACGATAGCACAGCTTCGCCCTTTGTTCCTCAGTCTTCCCGCTCTTTCACTGAAACCCAGCCCCTTTTCTTTTGTGTAACAAGCTGTCATATCTGTCCCGCCCGCTAGGGGTGTTTGCCTTTATGACGTAATTTGTAATCGCCTGACTCCTCACCCACTACACTCAGATCGTTACAGGGATAACAGCTCTATAAATATTATTTCGTGGTGCCCCGACTCTCTAGCTAATTACATTTACATGATTAGCTCAATCAGGTAACATTAATTACGGATAAATTATTTTATAGAATAGCATGTCATATCAAATCAAATCAAATTTATTTATATAGCCCTTCGTACATCAGCTGATATCTCAAAGTGCTGTACAGAAACCCAGCCTAAAACCCCAAACAGCAAGCAATGCAGGTGTAGAAGAACGGTGACTAGAAAAAACTCCCTAGAAAGGCCAAAACCTAGGAAGAAACCTAGAGAGGAACCAGGCTATGTGGGGTGGCCAGTCCTCTTCTGGCTGTACCAGGTGGAGATTATAACAGAACATGGCCAAGATGTTCAAATGTTCATAGATGACCAGCATGGTCCAATAATAATGAGGCAGAACAGTTGAAACTGGAGCAGCAGCACAGCCAGGTGGACTGGGGACAGCAAGGATTCATCATGTCAGGTAGTCCTAAGGCATGGTCCTAGGGCTCAGGACCTCCGAGAGAGAGGGAGAGAGAGAGAGAGAGAGAGAGAAAGAAAGAGAGAATTAGAGAGAGCACACTTAAATTCATACAGGACACCGAATAGGACAGGAGAAGTACTCCAGATATAACAAACTGACCCTAGCCCCCCAACACATAAACTACTGCAGCATAAATACTGGAGGCTGAGACAGGAGGGGTCAGGAGACACTGTGGCCCCATCCGAGGACACCCCCGGACAGGGCCAAACAGGAAGGATATAACCCCACCCACTTTGCCAAAGCACAGCCCCCACACCACTAGAGGGATATCTTCAACCACCAACTTACCATCCTGAGACAAGGCTGAGTATAGCCCACAAAGATCTCCGCCACGGCACAACCCAAGGGGGGGCGCCAACCCAGACAGGATGATCACATCAGTGACTAAACCCACTCAGGTGACGCACCCCTCCCAGGGACGGTATGAGAGAGCCCCAGTAAGCCAGTGACTCAGCCCCTGTAATACGGTTAGAGGCAGAGAATCCCAGTGGAAAGAGAGGAACCGGCCAGGCAGAGACAGCAAGGGCGGTTCGTTGCTCCAGAGCCTTTCCGTTCACCTTCCCACTCCTGGGCCAGACTACACTCAATCATATGACCCACTGAAGAGATAAGTCTTCAGTAAAGACTTAAAGGTTGAGACCGAGTTTGCGTCTCTGACATGGGTAGGCAGACCATTCCAAAAAAATGTAGCTCTATAGGAGAAAGCCCTGCCTCCAGCTGTTTGCTTAGAAATTCTAGGGACAATTAGGAGGCCTGCGTCTTGTGACCGTAGCGTACGTGTAGGTATGTACGGCAGGACCAAATCAGAGAAATAGGTAGGAGCAAGCCCATGTAATGCTTTGTAGGTTAGCAGTAAAACCTTGAAATCAGCCCTTGCTTTGACAGGAAGCCAGTGTAGGGAGGCTAGCACTGGAGTAATATGATACAATTTTTGGGTTCTAGTCAGGATTCTAGCAGCCGTATTTAGCACTAACTGAAGTTTATTTAGTGCTTTATCCGGGTAGCCAGAAAGTAGAGCATTGCAGTAGTCTAACCCAGAAGTGACAAAAGCGTGGATTAATTTTTCTGCTTCATTTTTGGACAGAAAGTTTCAGATTTTTGCAATGTTACGTAGATGGAAAATAGCTGTCCTTGAAATGGTCTTGATATGTTCTTCAAAAGAGAGATCAGGGTCCAGAGTAACGCCGAGGTCCTTCACAGTTTTATTTGAGACGACTGTACAACCATTAAGATTAATTGTCAGATTCAACAGAAGATCTCTTTGTTTCTTGGGACCTAGAACAGGCATCTCTGTTTTGTCCGAGTTCAAAAGTAGAAAGTTTGCAGCCATCCACTTCCTTATGTCTAAAACACATGCTTCTAGCGAGGGCAATTTTGGGGCTTCACCATGTTTCATTGAAATGTACAGCTGTGTGTCATCCGCATAGCAGTGAAAGTTAACATTATGTTTTCGAATGACATGCCCAAGAGGTAAAATATATAGTTAAAACAATAGTGGTCCTAAAACGGAACCTTGAGGAACACCGAAATTTACAGTTGATTTGTCAGAGGACAAACCGTTCAAAGAGACAAACCGATATCTCTTAATCCGGCATAGCTAAAGACACGACAACTGTCTAGTGAGTGTGAATATGGTGTGTATATACTGTCTAAATCAAATCAAATTTATTTATATAGCCCTTCGTACATCAGCTGATATCTCAAAGTGCTGTACAGAAACCTAGTCTAGTGAGTGTCTATATGGTGTGTAGATACTGTCCAGTGAGTGTGTATATTCTGTCTAGTGAGTGTGTATATGGTGTGTATATACTGTCTAGTGAGTGTGTATATACTGTCTAGTGAGTGTGTATATGGTGTGTATATACTGTCTAGTGAGTGTGTATATGGTGTGTATATACTGTCTAGTGAGTGTATATATACTGTCTAGTGAGTGTGTATATACTGTCTAATGAGTGTGTATATGGTGTGTATATACTGTCTAGAAGCTGAAATCACATTTCATCCCATCACGAATAATTTCATATTTAAACATTTAAATTGAACAACAATTCCATGTGAATCTGATAACTCTGATGTGTAGACTTTCCACTGTAGAGTTTATGTCATCTTATCATTGATGAGAATGTCTCAGATGACAACCGAACTGACATCATATTCATTAAGTACCACCGCATATGTTCAATTGGTCGGATTACCAGAATATAGTTCATTTCCCCCCACCTTCTGATGTTCCCAGAATCTCTATGTTAACCAAGGGTTTTTCAAATGTAACATCAGTAGTGTAGAGAGAGGAAAAATGGGGGAAGAGGTATTTATGACTGTCATGAACCTACCCCCCCAGGCCAATGTCATGACACAGTATATACACTCCATATACACACTCACTAGACAGTATATACACACCATATAGACACTCACTAGACAGTATATACACACCATATACACATTCATGATGGATGGTGCTAAATACAGGGAAGTTCTTGAGGGAAACCTGTTTCAGTCTTCCAGAGATTTGAAACTAGGACCTTCGGTTCACCTTCCAGCAGGACAATGACCCTAATGACCTCTAAAGCAACGCGTGAGTGGTGTAAGAGGAAACATTTAAATGTCTTGGAATGGCCTAGTCAAAGCCCAGACCTCAATCCAATTGAGAATCTGTGGTATGACTTAAAGATTGCTGTACACCAGCGGAACCCATCCATTTTAAAGGAGCTGGAGAAGTTTAGCCTTGAAGAATGGGCAAAAATCCCAGTGGCTAGATATGCCAAGCTTATAGATACATACCCCAAGAGACTTGCAGCTGTAATTGCTGCAGAAGGTGGCTCTACAAAGTATTGACTTTGTGGGGTGAATAGTTTTGCACTCAAGTTTTCTATTAGTTTTTTCTTATTTCTTGTTTGTTTCACCATCAAATATTTAGCATCTTCAAAGTGGTAGACATGTTGTGTAAATCAAATGATACAAATCCCCCCACATTGTTTTTTTATTTCAGGTTGTAAGGCAATACAATTGGAAAAATGCCAAGGGGGGTGAAAACTTTCGCAAGCCACTGTATGTACTATTCCCTATATAGTGCACTACTTTTTACCAAAGCACCATTGGCCCTGGTTTAAAGGGAATAAGATGCCAATTGGAACAAAAACATTAAAAAGATGTAAAAAGATCAGAACTATATACTGTACCGACAAATTACAGTATTTAGAAAATGAAAAATATGTATCATAAAAAACATAATTATTTTACTATATTGTCATGAAAAATAAATAAATTGTATTTTTAGACATTCAAGTGTTACGTCATCTGTCCCTGTCCTCAGAATGCCAATTCCCCAAAATCACCTCAGTGCGTAGATTAAATAGTGTATGATGCATTATCTTAATGAATAGCACAGCACGGCAGCTTGCTATTGGTTGGCTCTTCCACCAATGTCTTCCCTGGAGAACATGAATATTAACTAAATGAAGAAAGAGAAAGGAGACGGCAGACTTATCGTCTCTCCCTCTCGCTCTCTCTTTTTGCTCCCTACCAATCTTTTAGTGCCTCCTCTCTACCCCTCCCTCTCTTAGTTTCTCCCTCCTTCCCTCTTCCATCCTCCCTCCTCCCTTATTCTGTCTTAAACCCACACCCTTGTGCAGACCTAGATGTGCAGACACCCGAAGACTCGCAGCCTTGTCTACCTCCATCTCTTTCCATCCCTGCCCCGGCGGATTAGAGCACACTACTGTGTGTAACAAAGGTAAGCCTCAGTCTCTCTCCTCTCTCTCGTTCCTCTATATCTCTCACCATCTTTATTTATTTAGCTGTGTACTGAAACAAAGGATCTGGGGTGTGGCTGTACACTGAAGACTGGAGTGTACTGATCTGATGGAAGGATGGAAAGAACAAATTAATTGAAAGATGGAGGAATAGATAGATGAGGTAGGGCTGAGGTAGGGCTGGGATAGGGCTGACGCTCTGGTGGGGCTGGGGCTGAGGTGGGGCTGAGGTGGGGCTGGTGTGGGGCTGGTGTGGTGCTGGTGTGGGGCTGGTGTAGGGCTGGTGTAGAGCTGGGGCTGATGTAGGTATTGGGCTGAGGTAGGGCTGGGCCTGGGGCTGAGGTAAGGCTGGGCCTGGGGTAGGGCTGGGGCTGAGGTAGAGCTGACGTAGGGCTGGGCCTGGGGTAAAGCTGGGGCTGAGGTAGGGCTAACGTAGGGCTGGGGCTGGGGCTGAGGTAGGGCTGGAGCTGAGCCTGGGGCTGGACTGGGGCTGACATAGGGCTGGGTCTGGGGCTGGGGCTGAGGTAGGGCTGGAGCTGAGGTAGGGCTGGACTGGGGCTGACGTAGGGCTGGGGTAGGGCTTGGGCTGGGGTAGGGGCTGGGGCTGAGGTAGGGCTGGAACTGAGGTAGGGCTGGACTGGGGCTGACGTAGGGCTGGGGTAGGGCTTGGGCTGAGGTAGAGTTGGGGCTGAGGTAGAGTTGGGGCTGAGGTAGAGTTGGGGCTGAGGTAGAGTTGGGGCTGAGGTAGGGCTGGGGCTGAGGTAGAGTTGGGGCTGAGGTAGGGCTGGGGCTGAGGTAGGGCTGTGCTGGGGCTGAGGTAGAGTTGGGGCTGAGGTAGGGCTGGGGCTGAGGTAGGGCTGGGGCTGAGGTAGGGCTGTGCTGGGGCTGACGTAGGGCTGAGGTAGGGCTGGGGCTGAGGTAGGGCTGGGGCTGAGGTAGGGCTGGGGCTGAGGTAGGGCTGTGCTGAGACTCAGGAGGAGAAAGGACGGCAAAGATGCAGAGATCTGAGAGAGAGAGAGAGAGAGAGAGAGAGAGAGAGAGAGAGAAAAGAGACTGCAGAGGGAGAGAACAAAGAAACCAGCCTCACACAGATGGTGTCATGCTAGATAGCGTGTGTGTAGGCATGTGGAAAGCTGGCATGATGGACCCGAACACACGTGGGGGCGGCTGCAGCTCACGTGTGTGTGTGTGTGTGTGTGTGTGTGTGTGTGTGTGTGTGTGTGTGTGTGTGTGTGTGTGTGTGTGTGTGTGGGGGGGGGGGAACTAAATTGGCAAAATTCACATATTAGTCATCAACACGATGGCATACTCATGAACAGAAATGATTTTACCAACGCTCCCTACTCAAGATTCTGTCAGCTCGTTTGTCAGCCAAGGTCAAATAACTGAAACAAGGATTTCTCTCTGTCTCTTTCTCCCCCTCTCTTCCTCTCTCTCCTTTTCTCTCCCTCCCTCATTTCCTCGCTTTCTCTTTCCATCTCTCTCCCTGCTCCATCTCTCTCTCCCTGCTCCATCTTTCTCTCCCTGCTCCATCTCTCTCCCTGCTCCATCTCTCTCTCCCTGCTCCATCTCTCTCCCTGCTCCATCTCCCTCTCCCTGCTCTATCTCTCTCTCCCTGCTCCATCTTTCTCTCCCTGCTCCATCTCTCTCCCTGCTCCATCTCCCTCTCCCTGCTCCATCTTTCTCTCCCTGCTCCATCTTTCTCTCCCTGCTCCATCTCGCTCCCTGCTCCATCTCTCTCTCCCTGCTCCATCTCTCTCTCCCTGCTCCATCTCTCTCTCCCTGCTCCATCTCTCTTCCTACTCCATATCTCTCCCTGCTCCATCTCTCTCTCCCTGCTCCATCTCTCTCTCCCTGCTCCATCTCTCTCCCTGCTCCATCTCTCTCCCTGCTCCATCTCTCTCCCTGCTCCATCTCTCTCTCCCTGCTCCATCTCTCTCTCCCTGCTCCATCTCTCTCTCCCTGCTCCATCTCTCTTCCTACTCCATATCTCTCTCCCTGCTCCATCTCTCTCCCTGCTCCATCTCTCTCTCCCTGCTCCATCTCTCTCCCTGCTCCATCTCTCTCCCTGCTCCCTCTTCCTACTCCATATCTCTCTCCCTGCTCCATCTCTCTCCCTGCTCCATCTCTCTCCCTGCTCCATCTCTCTCTCCCTGCTCCATCTATCTCCCTGCTCCATCTCTCTCCCTGCTCCATCTCTCTCCCTGCTCTATCTCTCTTTCCCTGCTCCATCTCTCTTTCCCTGCTCCATCTCTCTCTCCCTGCTCCATCTCTCTCCCTGCTCCATCTCTCTTTCCCTGCTCCATCTCTCTTTCCCTGCTCCATCTCTCTCTCCCTGCTCCATCTCTCTCCCTGCTCCATCTCTCTCCCTGCTCCATCTCTCTCCCTGCTCCATCTCTCTCTCCCTGCTCCATCTCTCTCTCCCTGCTCCATCTCTCTCCCTGCTCCCTCTTCCTACTCCATATCTCTCTCCCTGCTCCATATCTCTCCCCCTGCTCCATCTCTCTCTCCCTGCTCCATCTCTCTCTCCCTGCTCCATCTCTCTCTCCCTGCTCCATCTCTCTCTTTCACAGCAACAATGTCTGACAAACCTGACCTGACAGAGATCGCCTGTTTTGACAAGACAAAACTGAAGAAGACTGAGACGAAAGAGAAGAACCCCCTGCCAACCAAAGAGAGTGAGTGATCATGGCAGTGTGGTGTGTGTGTACTGTATGCGTGTGTGTTTTAAGGGTGTGGTAAGGGAAGTGTTCATTCTGCCTCTGCAGTGCTCTTCCTTTCCTACTCCCCCCCCCTCTCTCTCTCGTTCTCTCCCCTTACTCTCTCTTTCCCCCTCTCTCTCTCCCCTCTCCCCCCTCCCCTCTCTCTCATACCCCCCACCCTCCCCGCCCCCTCTCTCCCCTGCAGTCATTTTAGCAGCTATAGGTGTTGTCAGTTCTACTGCTGTCAACCTTCCTCTAGCTCTGCAGTATACAAACACTTCTCTACTACAAATCACTGAATCATCAGAATCACTCTCTCCCTATAGGCCCAGGTCAAAGTAGTGCACTATTTAGGGAATAGGGTACCATTTGGGTCGCACTCTGTATCGTCTCTGCAACACAACCACACACGACCAGAGCCCAATTCACATTCTCCCTCGCCAACATCTCCACTACATGTATACAGTATGTATGTGTCTTCCTGTCTTCTGTTTCAGCCATTGAACAGGAAAGGAAAGGGGATGCCACGCCTTGATGTGACTTGGTGAAGAAGAGGAGAAGAGGAGGAGAGGGAAACAGGAGAGGAGACAGAGATGCCACCAACAAAATCACTTTGTTTTGTCTGTCTGTCAGTATTCTACTTTAAGTAACGTTGTGTTGTATAACAGGGCACCATATTCCCTATATAGTGGCCCCAGGAGATGCAGTAGTGGAGGAGGGTACATGGGATGTATTCCAAATGGCACCTTATTCCCTATATAGTGCAATACTTTTGACCTGGTCCACTATATAGGGAATATGGTGCCATTTGAGACACAGCATGCCATCTTCACAGGGCTCTATCTTTCATTGGGAGAATAGAGTTGTAACATGGATACCAGGATGGTTCTGTTTTAAATAACAAGTATTGGGCCAGAAACCCTCTACCCTCTAGGCTTTACTCCTTTACTCCCTAGCCCCTACACCCTAGCCTTTACTCCTTTACTCCCTAGTCCCTACACCCTAGCCTTTACTCCTTTACTCCCTAGCCTCTACACCCTAGCCTTTACTCCTTTACTCCCTAGCCCCTACACCCTAGCCTTTACTCCTTTACTCCCTAGCCCCTACACCCTAGCCTTTACTCCCTTACTCCCTAGACCCCACACCCCAGCCTTTACTCCCTTACTCCCTAGCCTCTAACCCCCTTACTCCCTAGTCCCTACACCCTAGCCTTTACTCACTTACTCCCTAGCCTCTAACCACCTTACGCCCTAGCTCCTACACCCTAGCCTCTAACCACCCTACGCCCTAGCTCCTACACCCTAGCCTCTAACCACCCTACACCCTAGCTCCTACACCCTAGCCTCTAACCACCCTACGCCCTAGCTCCTACACCCTAGCCTCTAACCACCCTACACCCTAGCTCCTACATCCTAGCCTCTAACCACCCTACGCCCTAGCTCCTACACCCTAGCCTCTAACCACCCTACGCCCTAGCTCCTACACCCTAGCCTCTAACCACCCTACGCCCTAGCTCCTACATCCTAGCCTCTAACCACCCTACGCCCTAGCTCCTACACCCTAGCCTCTAACCACCCTACGCCCTAGCTCCTACACCCTAGCCTCTAACCACCCTACGCCCTAGCTCCTACACCCTAGCCTCTAACCACCTTACTCCCCAGCCCTTATTTCCTAACGTACACCCATCCAAACCACTCAGAAGTACCAAGGGTAGGGGCTAAGGGCTAGGGGTTTGTTTCTTAATCAGTCAGTTTTGTTGTTGAACACCAAACCAAGTCAAGCATCCAGGCTAAGAGAGGAAGGTGGGGGGATTATTGAGGTGTTTTCACATTTCACTTTATACTTTTCTTTATGAAATAAAGACAAAATGGTATAATACAAAACCACTGATTTGGGTGTGACTTTCTCTGACGATGAATGAGAATAAGATAGTAGTCTGAAAGGGAGTCTGGACAGTCCAAACTGAGAATACAACAATATACTACATTACACTACCAATACAATACATTTAATTATCAAATAATACATGATTCTTGAGTGGATGGCATGATCATGGCAACAGTGGGTATTTGCAGACAGTTTGGCCCAGTAGAGGGAGACAGAAGTTAAATCAGCACATTCACACCTATAGTTCAGACAAGTCATGAATCATAATTAATACAACTACAAGCCTGATATCCCTGTAGTATTGAAAACCAGGTCAAAAACTTGGTCGAATAATTAGAGATAAATGTATTGCCCGTATAAACAAACACCCACAATATGGATGTTCCCAAGGGGCTGCTGAGTGGCACAGCGGTCTAAAGCACTGTATCTCAGTGCTAAAGGCGTCACTACAGACCCTGGTTTGATTCCAGGCTGTATTACAAGTGGCTGTGATTGGGAGTCCCATCGGGCAGTGCACAATTGGCCCGGGGTAGGCCGTCAATGTCAATAAGAATGTGTTCTTAACTGACTTGCCTAGTTAAATAAAGGTAAATAAGAATATGTTCTTAACTGACTTGCCTAGTTAAATAAGGGTAACTAAGAATGTAGCCTAGTAACATTGAATGTTTTTTACAGTAGTGGTGCGTGGGTCAAATCACTGGGGAAGCCAGAAAAAAAACATTTTACAATCTATGTGTTGTGATAATTGCGTTGTTTGCTCTATAACCTGTTAGTTAATATGTCAGTGGCAGAATAAATTCAACCACACCTTGGTTTCATCACCAAACCGGAGAGCAACCTCTGTCTGGTGACCACAAAACATAATGCATGTAACAAACAGTTACATGACCTACAGCATGGTCAAACAAGGTCATGTTTTTGACATGTTTGGACCACTAAACAACTACTGATTTAGATCCACGGAGAGTTACCTCAAGTTGCAAAGAAAACAGGAGCTGCCTCCACTATTCCAGTATCATTTGAACTTCAACATCATCTATCATCAGATATTAAAAAAGCAATTTAGTCCAATCAACATAAGATAACTATGATGTGGATGTTCATGGTTCTGATTTCTGTTTGCGTGTGTGTGTGCATGTGTGCGCATTCGTGCAAGTAGAAAAAGCATGTTGACTCACCCTACTTGTCAAGAATGCAATCCTCCTCTCTTCCATGTTGATGAAACAGTCTATCACTCTGTCATACAGGACAGGCTTTTACTTCTTGTTGTCCTAGGCTACCTTGCTAAAATGGTTGTTTGATAGCCTAACTTCCATTCATGGGCAACGTCAGCTCTTTAACATTAGCCTTCAACATGTTGAACTTCCATCCTCCCAGGCCAGGGGCACAACAATGTATGCATTTATGGTTGGATCACAATCACCATTACAATCATTGGCCAGTAAGGAGAATTAAGTAAAACCACAAGTTCAAATCTCTATCTCCATCCATGGCTAATTTAGGAAAGGGACCATTTTAGCTAGCTAGCTAGCCACCGGACGACAACAACACAACAAGATGCAACAATTCAAGTTGTTTCTGTCAATGACGTATGCGCTCAATGTGATTTGATAGGAGTGACACCAAATTCTACGGGCGGCAACAATGTCATACTCTTTTGAACCAGACAGCCATCAGATAGATGGGCACACATACAGAGACAGAGGGGCACTGTTTCACTCGCTAGAATGCTTTCTCCGGTGAGATACATTCAGCCTCTTGCGAATTTAAGGAACATGATGAAACAGAGAGAGAGAGGAATTTTTTATTTTTATTTTATTTTTTATTGGTCATTTTTTTGGGAAGCCTGGCTTCATTTGGCATCCATGAATACATGCCACTGCCATTGATAAGGAGTTACTATAACACCTATTCAGATCTTATTGTATTGTTTTAATGCTTGCTAATCGCTGGGCCGGTTCCAGCAGTCGCTTAGGGCCCACGTCCTCTAGGGGGCCCCAAAACAATTATTACTTTAAAAAAATGAGAATCTCAGTCGGGGTCTCAACTTACTATTGAGCATTAGAATAGTAGAATACAACAGGGGCAATTTCTAAATGTGGTAGTGCATCATTTGTCTTTCTCTTGTTAGATTGGTAGTTAGCAGTGGTGGAAAAAGTACTCAACTGTCATACTTGAGTAAAAGTAAAGATACCTTAATAGAAAATGACTCTAATAAAAGTGAAAGTCACCCAGTAAAATACTACTTGAGTAAAAGTAAAGATACCTTAATAGAAAATGACTCTAATAAAAGTGAAAGTCACCCAGTAAAATACTACTTGAGTAAAAGTCTAAACGTATTTGGTTTTAAATATACTTTTTGCTAAAATTGCTCAAATGTACATAAGTATCAAAAGTAAAGGTATAAATCATTTCAAATTCCTTCTATTAAACAAACCAGATGTATTTGTATTTTTATTGATGGATAGCCAGGGGCACATTCCAACACTCACACATAATTTACAAACAAAGCATTTGTGTTTAATGAGTCTAACAGATCAGAGGCAGTAGGAATGACCAGCGATGTTTTCTAGATAAGTGTGTGAATTGGACCATTTTCCTGTCAAAATGTAACAAGTACTTTTGGGTGTCAGAACATGTAGAGAGTAAAAATGAGTAAAAAGTACATAATTGTATTTAGGAATGTAGTGAAAAACTGAAAAACATCCCCACAGCATGATGCTGCCACCAACATGCTTCACTGTAGGGAAGGTGCCAGGTTTCCTCCAGGCTGAAAAACATCCCCACAGCATGATGCTGCCACCACCATGCTTCACTGTAGGGAAGGTGCCAGGTTTCCTCGAGGCTGAAAAACATCCCCACAGCATGATGCTGCCACCACCATGCTTCACTGTAGGGAAGGTGTCAGGTTTCCTCCAGGCTGAAAAACATCCCCACAGCATGATGCTGCCACCACCATGCTTCACTGTAGGGAAGGTGCCAGGTTTCCTCCAGGCCAAAGAGAGTTAAATATTGGTTTCATCAGATGGTCTGAGAGTCCTTTAGATGCCTTTTGGCAAACTCCAAGCGGGCTGTCATATGCCTTTTACTGAGTAGTGGCTTCTGTCTGGCCACTCTACCAATTCCTTCGACCTCATGGCTTGGTTTTTGCTCTGATGTGCACTGTCAACTGTGGGACATTATATAGACAGTTGTGTGCCTTTCCAAATCATGTCAAATCAATTCAATTTACCACAGGTGGACTCCAATCAAGTTGTAGAAACATCTCAAGGATGATCAATGGAAACAGGATCCACTTGAGCTCATTTTTGAGTCTGAATACTTATGGAAATAAGATTTCTAAAAACTGTTTTTGATTTGTCATTATGAGGTATTGTGTGTAGGTTGATGAGGGGAAAAACGATTGAATAAATTTTAGAATAAGGCTGTAACGTAACAAAATGTGGAGAAAGTCAAGGGGTCTGAATACTTTCCGAATGCACTGTAAATACTATCTATTATTTCTAAAGAAATATATTATGACATCTAAGTTGGTATAGAGAGTTGGCCTACCCAGAAGTGCCAACCAAGTGTATCCCTGTAGGAACAATACACACTGTAGCCTACTATATATTTTGTATGGGAATACAGGCTATGTTCATACACGATACAGTATATCTGTGTCTATCCAGGTTAAAGACCTGACTTAAATGCATACATTTAATTGTTGAGCCAACAACCATATCGTGTTGTTAGGGATATGTATCCATGCAAGGGCCCATTTCAGATCTAGAAATGGCTGCACGTTTAGGCTACACATCATAATTGAATGTGTATTGTGGGCCTGTAGATCAGAACCCAATATAGTTCTCTAGAGGCCCTGGGTCTCAACCAACACACTGGAACACTGTTCTCTAGAGGCCCTGGGGCTCAACCAAAACACTGGAACACTGATCTCTAGAGGCCTTGGAGCTCAACCAACACACTGGAACACTGTTCTCTAGAGGCCCTGGGGCTCAAACAACACACTGGAACACTGATCTCTAGAGGCCCTGGGGCTCAAACAACACACTGGAACACTGTCCTCTAGAGGCCCTGGGGCTCAACCAACACACTGGAACACTGTTCTCTAGAGGCCCTGGGGCTCAAACAACACACTGGAACACTGTTCTCTAGAGGCCTTGGAGCTCAACCAACACACTGGAACACTGAGCTCTAGAGGCCCTGGGGCTCAAACAACACACTGGAACACTGATCTCTAGAGGCCCTGGGTCTCAACCAACACACTGGAACACTGTTCTCTAGAGGCCCTGGGGCTCAAACAACACACTGGAACACTGTTCTCTAGAGGCCTTGGAGCTCAACCAACACACTGGAACACTGATCTCTAGAGGCCCTGGGGCTCAAACAACACACTGGAACACTGATCTCTAGAGGCCCTGGGGCTCAACCAACACACTGGAACACTGTTCTCTAGAGGCCTTGGAGCTCAACCAACACACTGGAACACTGTTCTCTAGAGGCCCTGGGGCTCAACCAACACACTGGAACACTGTTCTCTAGAGGCCTTGGGGCTCAATCAACCAACACAATGGAACACTGTTCTCTAGAGGCCCTGGAGCTCAACCAATCAACACACTGGAACACTGTTCTCTAGAGGCTATCCGTTGTTTTCAACTTACTTAGGTTTCACAAACCTTATTTCCTATACAGTGCACTACTTTTAGCCAGAACCAGGCCCTGGTTGAATGCAGTTCACGGTACAGGTAATGTGTGCCATTCAGCTGCAACCTCTGTATGAAGGAATGCCTCTCAATATGATGGAGACTGGAAGCTGGAGGGCAGGCTTTGTTAGGACCCCCCAGAGGTATGGCTGTCTTCATACCCAGACAGCCCTGATCAGCCTTCCCTCCTCTATCCCCACCACCTCCCCTCTACCCTCCTCTCTCACCTTGGTGTGAGATACCAGATTCAGTAGTGAGTTGGATGGTGGGCTGGCTATCTGTGCCATCACAACAGTCTGTTCATAGAACAGTAAACTAGATATTCCAATTGAAATGCCATGATTCAAGTGGACCGTTTGGCCACCATATTGGAGTGTGAAAAACATCCTGTGAGGTTTAGAGCTACATACAATTTTCATTCTATTTTTGTGTGTTTGGGTTTCAAATACAGGCATTTCAAATCAAATCAAACAGGCTGAATAAGACATCGAACACAGGCAGCAGCCTAAATTAGACATAGGCTGCGTTTAGACAGGCAGCCCAATTCTCATCTTTTTCCCACTAATTGGTATTTTCTATCTATTTTCTATAGTGTTTTACTTGCTATATTGTATTTACTTCGCCACCATGGCCTTTTTTTGCCTTTACCTCCCTTATCTCACCTCATTTGCTCACATAGTATATAGACTTATTTTTCTACTCTATTATTGACTGTATGTTTGTTTTACTCCATGCGTAACTCTGTGTTGTTGTGTGTCGAACTGCTTTGCTTTATCTTGGCCAAGTCGCAATTGTAAATGAGAACTTTTTCTCAACTTGCCTACCTGGTTAAATAAAGGTGAAATAAAAAAATAAAAAATACATTTTGACCAATCACATCAGATCATTTCACATATTTTTCAGAGCTGATCTGAAAACAAGACTCCCTAAATTTTATCAGCATATCGATTGCGCAACCAGGGGTGGTAAAACCTTGGATCATTGTTACTCTGACTTCCGCGACGCATATAAGGCCCTGCCCCGCCCCCCTTTCGGAAAAGCTGACCACGACTCCATTTTGTTGATCCCTGCCTACAGGCAGAAACTTAAACAAGAGGCTCCCACGCTGAGGTCTGTCCAACGCTGGTCAGACCAAGCTGACTCCACACTCCAAGACTGCTTCCATCACGTGGACTGGGACATGTTTCGTATTGCGTCAGATGGAAATATTGACGAATACGCTGATTCGGTGTGCGGTTCATTAGAACGTGGAAGATGTCGTTCCCATAGCAACGATAAAAACATTCCCAAACCAGAAACCGTGGATTGATGGCAGCATTCGCGTGAAACTGAAAGCGCGAACCACTGCTTTTAATCAGGGCAAGGTGTCTGGTAACATGTCCGAATATAAACAATGCAGCTATTCCCTCCGCAAGGCTATTAAACAAGCTAAGCGTCAGTACAGAGACAAAGTGGAATCTCAATTCAATGGCTCAGACACAAGAGGCATGTGGCAGGGTCTACAGTCAATCACAGACTACAAGAAGAAACCCAGCCCAGTCACAGACCAGGATGTCTTGCTCCCAGGCAGACTAAATAACTTTTTGCCCGCTTTGAGGACAATACAGTGCCACTGACACGGCCTGCAACAAAACATGCGGTCTCTCCTTCACTGCAGCCGAGGTGAGTAAGACATTTAAACGTGTTAACCCTCGCAAGGCTGCAGGCCCAGACGGCATCCCCAGCCGCGCCCTCAGAGCATGCGCAGACCAGCTGGCCGGTGTGTTTACGGACATATTCAATCAATCCCTATACCAGTCTGCTGTTCCCACATGCTTCAAGAGGGCCACCATTGTTCCTGTTCCCAAGAAAGCTAAGGTAACTGAGCTCAAACGACTACCGCCCGTAGCACTCACTTCCGTCATCATGAAGTGCTTTGAGAGACTCAAGGACCATATCACCTCCACCCTACCTGACACCTAGACCCACTCCAATTTGCTTACCGCCCAAATAGGTCCACAGACGATGCAATCTCAACCACACTGCACACTGCCCTAACCCACCTGGACAAGAGGAATACCTGTGAGAATGCTGTTCATCGACTACAGCTCGGCATTCAACACCATAGTACCCTCCAAGCTGTCATCAAGCTCGAGACCCTGGGTCTCGACCCCGCCCTGTGCAACTGGGTACTGGACTTCCTGAGGGCCGCCCCCAGGTGGTGAGGGTAGGCTCAACATCTCCTCCCCGCTGATCCTCAACACGGGGCCCCACAAGGGTGCTCTGAGCCCTCTCCTGTACTCCCTGTTCACCCACGACTGCGTATCCACGCACGCCTCCAACTCAATCATCAAGTTTCACAAACCTTATTTCGACACAACAGTGGTAGGCTTGATTACCAACAACGACGGACCTGGCCTACAGGGAGGAGGTGAGGGCCCTCGGAGTGTGGTGTCAGGAAAATAACCTCACACTCAACGTCAACAAAACTAAGGAGATGATTGTGGACTTCAGGAAACAGCAGAGGGAACACCCCTATCCACATCGATGGAACAGTAGTGGAGAGGGTAGCAAGTTTTAAGTTCCTCGGCATACACATCACAGACAAACTGAATTGGTCCACTCACACTGACAGCGTCGTGAAGAAGGCGCAGCAGCGCCTCTTCAACCTCAGGAGGCTGAAGAAATTCGGCTTGTCACCAAAAGCACTCACAAACTTCTACAGATGCACAATCGAGAGCATCCTGGCGGGCTGTATCACCGCCTGGTACGGCAACTGCTCTGCCCTCAACCGTAAGGCTCTCCAGAGGGTATTGAGGTCTGCAAACGCATCACCGGGGAAACTACCTGCCTCCAGGACACCTACACCACCCGATGTTACAGGAAGGCCATAAAGATCATCAAGGACATCAACCACCAACCACTGCCTGTTCACCCCGCTATCATCCAGAAGGCGAGGTCAGTACAGGTGCATCAAAGCTGGGACTGAGAGACTGAAAAACAGCTTCTATCTCAAGGCTATCAGACTGTTAAACAGCCACCATTGAGTGGCTGCTGCCAACACACTGTCATTGACACTGACCCAACTCCAGCCACTTTAATAATGGGAATTGATGGGAAATGATGTAAATATATCACTAGCCACTTTAAACAATGCTACCTTATATAATGTTACTTACCCTACATTATTCATCTCATATGCATACGTATATACTGTACTCTACATCATCGACTGCATCCTTATGTAATACATGTTTCACTAGCCACTTTAACTATGCCACTTTGTTTACTTTGTCTACATACTCATCTCATATGTATATACTGTACTCGATACCATCTACTGTTTGCTGCTCTGTACCATCACTCACTCATATATCCTTATGTACATATTCTTTATCTTCTTACACTGTGTATAAGACAGTAGTTTTAGAATTGTTAGTTAGATTACTGTTGGTTATCACTGCATTGTCGGAACTAGAAGCACAAGCATTTCGCTACACTCGCATTAACATCTGCTAACCATGTGTATGTGACAAATAAAATTTGATTTGATTTGATTTGATTTGGTTACAAGGGATTAGTGAAACAATGATCAGAATTGGGCTGCCTGTCTAAACGCAGCCGTAGACTCAGGACACAATCACATATCATCTAATAATATCTGTTGCTGGGCAGATATTAAACTCAACCTACTATACAGTAAAGGAGGCGCAAACTGTCTTTCTGTCCTAAACAATCTTACAAGAGGAGGGTGCAATGAGAGTGAGACTAGCAACTGTAGCTAGGTGTCTGTGTTTGAAAACACATATCAGTCTGAAATGTAATGTTAGATCGACACATAGCAGCCGGTCTGATGCAGAGAGAGAGGACCATACAATAAAGGACCAGATCAGTGTTAAATACAATGACCTTAGTACAGGCCTGATTTAAGGCATATTGATATAACATTTAAAGTCACATGGGTCAAGATACATTTAGAAGCTGATGTTGAATGGCTAAGTATAGAGATGGCTTGTCTACAGGCCTACACAGTGAAGCAGGCTAGCTCTAGGTTTGCGTCCCAAATGGCACCCTATTTGCTCTATAGGAAACTACTTTGGTCCAGGGCTGATAGTGGGCCATTTGGGACAAAACTCTTTCTTCTCTTCTTTACATCCTCTGTGGCCTACAAGACTTCCTCTTTTGGCTGCCTGTGACTGGAAAGGCAGTGGGTGACAAACTGAAGTCCTGCCTCCTCACAGTTACAAAGACATCAGGGAGGCCTGTAGAAATAGTACCATCACCATTAAACTAATGCTAAGTATTTATCTCTCCACATATATGGCTAAAAGGATGAGCATTGTGTAGCAGCTAATGCCCATCACTAACAGGAGACTTACTGTTATCTCCTGTCTACATTCACTGAGGTTTCCTGGAGTGAGGATCTGATTCCCTTGTGTGAATTGTCTAGGAGGAAAGCCAAAGCCCTGGACCTTACTCACACTTGAGAAAAACCTTGGACTTTACTAAAAACCGTGGACCATACCAAGACAAAAACATTGGACCTACTAAGACAAGAGCCTTACCAACAGAAGAGCCTTGGATCAAGAAGAAGAGCCTTGGATCTAGAAGAAGATCCTTGGATCTAGAAAAGCCTTGGACTCAAGGCTTACTAAGACAAGACTTTGGAAAGCTTTGCACAGAAGAAGACGATGAGTTTTGACAGTGTTCCCTCCAGGTCAGAGGTGATGGGGTGGAACGCACGTAGTCTAGCCGACTATATGAAGAGGGTGAGCGAGGACACTTCATGACCCATGTTCTTCTGTAGATAATGCAGCTCTTA
Source organism: Oncorhynchus nerka (assembly GCF_034236695.1). NCBI lineage: Eukaryota > Metazoa > Chordata > Actinopteri > Salmoniformes > Salmonidae > Oncorhynchus > Oncorhynchus nerka. The sequence goes on from NC_088400.1 coordinate 20,212,197, forward strand.
ACATCAGTGGTTCATCAGCATTCAATTCTCATCTTTCTTGTGATTTTGATTTAGTACTAAATTGCCCATATGAATGCCAACAACTGATATGAAACAGATCAGGGCCTGTTTGATGCCTCTCAAAGTATTGTATTTATTTACAATTTTTTTCCAACTCCTTACACAAGTTTTCAAAACTGTCTCCTTTTTTTCAAAACTCTACACACAATTCCCAAAACTGCACACACAAAATGCAAAATGCCTCACATCTCCTTCAAAATGTAACACTGCATTCAAAATGCCATAAACACATGTCAGAATGAAGCATTTGCATCAAATGGCAAACACTGCTTTCATAATAGTACATGTCTGGATATACCATGTAAACACTGTTGTTCTAAATCTAAAGCTCTTGGTCTTTCATAGGCTCATATCTACATTTCAATACAATGTTCTACAGTGAAAGTCATCTGCTGAGAGGGGTAACAAGTACACTGTAAACACCAATGCAATGTAGAAACAGAAAATATTTATTAGGCCAAACAGTACTGTTGTATACAGTAGCATACAACAAAACCATAAACATATGTAAACCAAAAGTATATTCTTTAGAATACAGTAAAGAACACAATTGTGTGTGTGGGGTCCCGGGGGGGGGGGTAGTCCAAGAATTGTTGGGGGGCAGTCACCAGTGCTAAGCTACGCTTCATCTCTTCTCCGGCCTGGGTCTGGCCACAATACTTTGTCCACATCACAAGATACGTTTTCTCTTGCCAAACATGGAGGGAAGTATTTCCTAGCATGGCGTATCCAACCTTGGACAGAGGCAACCTCTATGTCCCCACATGCGTCCTCCATTGCCTGGAGAAGCAGCATGCGGGCATAGGGTTGACGATCATACACTTTCCAGCGCCAGGCCGAGAAGAATTCCTCTATGGGCTTTAGAAAAGGTGAATATGGGGGTAGGTACAAAACTACAAATTGTGGATGGGTGGCAAACCAGTTTTGGACCAGAACAGCCCCGTGAAAACTAAC